>NC_048580.1:1932500-1947500 GCF_013265735.2 Oncorhynchus mykiss
TGAGGCTAGGGAGAGCACTATGAGGCTATGGAGAGCACTATGAGAATAGGGAGAGCACTATGAGGCTATGGAGAGCACTATGAGGCTATGGAGAGCACTATGAGGCTAGGTGGAGCACTATTAGGCTAGGTGGAGCACTATGAGGCTAGGGAGAGCACTATGAGGCTAGGTGGAGCACTATTAGGCTAGGTGGAGCACTATGAGGCTAGGGAGAGCACTATGAGGCTAGGGAGAGCACTATGAGGCTAGGGAGAGAACTATGAGGCTGGGGGAGCACTATGAGGATAGGGGGAGCACTATGAGGATAGGGGGAGCACTATGAGGCTAGGGAGAGCACTATAAGGCTAATTGGAGAACTATGAGGCTAGGGAGAGAACTATGACGCTAAGTGGAGCACTATGAGGCTGGGGGGAGAACTATGAGGCTAGGGAGAGAACTATGAGGCTGGGGGAGCACTATGAGGATAGGGTGAGCAGTATGAGGCTAGGGAGAGCACTATGAGGCTAAGTGGAGCACTATGAGGCTAGGGAGAGCACTATGATGCTAAGTGGAGCACTATGAGGCTAGTGAGAGCACTATGAGGCTAGGGGAGCACTATGAGGCTAGGGAGAGCACTATGAGACTAGGGGAGCACTATGAGGCTAAGTGGAGCACTATGAGGCTAGGGAGAGCACTATGAGACTAGGGGAGCACTATGAGGCTAGGGGGAGAGCTATGAGGCTAGGTGGAGCACAATGAGGCTAGGTGAAGCACTATGAGGCTAAGTGAAGAACTATGAGGCTAGGGAGAGCACTATGAGGCTGTGGGGGCACTATGAGGCTGGGGGGAGCACTATGAAGCTAGGGGGAGCACTTTGAGTCTAATTGGAGAACTATGAGGCTAGGGGGAGCACTATGAGGCTAGGGAGAGCACTATGAGGCTAAGTGGAGCTCTATGAGGCTAGGGAGAGCATTATGAGGCTAGGGGAGCACTATGAGGCTAGGTGGAGCACTATGAGCCTAGGTGGAGCACTATGAGGCTAAGTGGAGCACTATGAGGCTAGGGAGAGCACTATGAGACTAGGGGAGCACTATGAGGCTAGGGGGAGAGCTATGAGGCTAGGTGGAGCACAATGAGGCTAGGTGAAGCACTATGAGGCTAAGTGAAGAACTATGAGGCTAGGGAGAGCACTATGAGGCTGTGGGGGCACTATGAGGCTGGGGGGAGCACTATGAAGCTAGGGGGAGCACTTTGAGTCTAATTGGAGAACTATGAGGCTAGGTAGAGCACTATGAGGCTAAGTGGAGCACTATGAGGCTAGGGAGAGCACTATGAGGCTAGGGAGAGCACTATGAGGCTTGGGGAGCACTATGAGGCTTGGGGTGCACTATGAGGCTAGGGACAGCACTATGAGGCTAGGTGGAGAACTATGAGGCTAAGTGGAGCTCTATGAGGCTAGGGAGAGCATTATGAGGCTAGGGGAGCACTATGAGGCTAGGTGGAGCACTATGAGGCTAGGTGGAGCACTATGAGGCTAAGTGGAGCACTATGAGGCTAGGGAGAGCACTATGAGACTAGGGGAGCACTATGAGGCTAGGGGGAGAGCTATGAGGCTAGGTGGAGCACAATGAGGCTAGGTGGAGCACTATGAGGCTAGGTGGAGCACTATGAGGCTAAGTGGAGCACTATGAGGCTAGGGAGAGCACTATGAGACTAGGGGAGCACTATGAGGCTAGGGGGAGAGCTATGAGGCTAGGGAGAGCACTATGAGGCTGTGGGGGCACTATGAGGCTGGGGGAGCACTATGAAGCTAGGGGGAGCACTTTGAGTCTAATTGGAGAACTATGAGGCTAGGTAGAGCACTATGAGGCTAAGTGGAGCACTATGAGGCTAGGGAGAGCACTATGAGACTAGGGGAGCACTATGAGGCTAGGGGGAGAGCTATGAGGCTAGGTGGAGCACAATGAGGCTAGGTGAAGCACTATGAGGCTAAGTGAAGAACTATGAGGCTAGGGAGAGCACTATGAGGCTAGGGAGAGCACTATGAGGCTTGGGGAGCACTATGAGGCTTGGGGAGCACTATGAGGCTAGGGGGGGCACTATGAGGCTAGGGACAGCACTATGAGGCTAGGTGGAGAACTATGAGGCTAGGGGGAGCACTATGAGGCTAGGGAGAGCACTATAAGGCTAAGTGGAGAACTATGAGGCTAGTGGGAGCGCTATGAAGCTAATTGGAGCATTATGAGGCTAGGGAGAGCACTATGAGGCTAAGTGGAGCTCTATGAGGCTAGGGAGAGCATTATGAGGCTAGGGGAGCACTATGAGGCTAGGTGGAGCACTATGAGGCTAGGTGGAGCACTATGAGGCTAAGTGGAGCACTATGAGGCTAGGGAGAGCACTATGAGACTAGGGGAGCACTATGAGGCTAGGGGGAGAGCTATGAGGCTAGGTGGAGCACAATGAGGCTAGGTGAAGCACTATGAGGCTAAGTCAAGAACTATGAGGCTAGGGAGAGCACTATGAGGCTGTGGGGGCACTATGAGGCTGGGGGGAGCACTATGAAGCTAGGGGGAGCACTGAAGCTAAGTGGAGAACTATGAGGCTAGGTAGAGCACTATGAGGCTAAGTGGAGCACTATGAGGCTAGGGAGAGCACTATGAGGCTAGGGAGAGCACTATGAGGCTTGGGGAGCACTATGAGGCTTGGGGAGCACTATGAGGCTAGGGGGGGCACTATGAGGCTAGGGACAGCACTATGAGGCTAGGTGGAGAACTATGAGGCTAGGGGGAGCACTATGAGGCTAGGGAGAGCACTATAAGGCTAAGTGGAGAACTATGAGGCTAGTGGGAGCGCTATGAAGCTAAGTGGAGAACTATGAGGCTAGGGGGAGCACTATGAGGCTAGGGAGAGCACTATGATTCTAGGGAGAACACTATGAGGCTAGGGAGAGAACTATGAGGCTAGGGAGAGCATTATGAGGCTAGGGAGAGAACTATGAGGCTAGGGAGAGCACTATGAGGCTAGGGAGAGCACTATGATTCTAGGGAGAGCACTATGAGGCTAGGGAGATCACTATGATTCTAGGGAGAGCACTATGATTCTAGGGAGAGCACTATGATTATATGGAGAGCACTATGATTCTAGGGAGAGCACTATGATTCTAGGGGGAGCGCTATGAGGTTAGGGGGAGCGCCATGAGGTTAGGGGGAGCGCTATGAGGTTAGGGGGAGCGCTATGAGGCTAGGGAGAGAACTATGAGGCTAGGGAGAGAACCATGAGACTAGGGAGAGAACCATGAGACTAGGGAGAGCACTATGAGACTAGGGACAGAACTATGAGACTAGGGAGAGCGCTATGAGATTAGGGAGAGAACTATGAGACTAGGGAGAGAACTATGAGACTAGGGAGAGCGCTATGAGACTAGGGAGAGCAGTATGAGACTAGGGAGAGAACTATGAGACTAGGGAGAGAACTATGAGACTAGGGAGAGAACTATGAGACTAGGGAGAGAACTATGAGACTAGGGAGAGAACTATGAGACTAGGGAGAGAACTATGAGACTAGGGAGAGCAGTATGATTCTAGGAGGAGCACTATGAGACTAGGGAGAGCACTATGAGACTAGGGGGAGCAGTATGAAGCTAGGGGAGCACTATGATGCTAGGGAGAGAACTATGAGACTAGGGGAGCACTATGATACTAGGGAGAGAACTATGAGACTAGGGAGAGAACTATGAGACTAGGGAGAGAACTATGAGACTAGGGAGAGCAGTATTATTCTAGGGGGAGCACTATGAGACTAGGGAGAGCACTATGAGACTAGGGAGAGAACTATGAGACTAGGGAGAGCAGTATGAGACTAGGGAGAGAACTATGAGACTAGGGAGAGTACTATGAGACTAGGGAGAGTACTATGAGACTAGGGAGAGCACTATGAGACTAGGGCGAGAACTATGAGACTAGGGAGAGAACTATGAGACTAGGGAGAGAACTATGAGACTAGGGAGAGCACTATGAGACTAGGGAGAGAACTATGAGACTAGGGAGAGCAGTATGAGACTAGGGAGAGAACTATGAGACTAGGGAGAGAACTATGAGACTAGGGAGAGAACTATGAGACTAGGGAGAGAACTATGAGACTAGGGGGAGCACTATGAGACTAGGGAGAGAACTATGAGACTAGGGAGAGAACTATGAGACTAGGGAGAGAACTATGAGACTAGGGGAGATAACTATGAGACTAGGGGGAGCACTATGAGACTAGGGAGAGAACTATGAGACTAGGGAGAGAACTATGAGACTAGGGAGAGAACTATGATACTAGGGAGAGAACTATGAGACTAGGGAGAGAACTATGAGACTAGGGAGAGAACTATGAGACTAGGGAGAGAACTATGAGACTAGGGAGAGAACTATGAGACTAGGGAGAGCACTATGAGACTAGGGAGAGCACTATGAGACTAGGGAGAGAACTATGAGACTAGGGGAGAGAACTATGAGACTAGGGAGAGCAGTATGAGACTAGGGAGAGAACTATGAGACTAGGGAGAGCACTATGCGACTAGGGAGAGAACTATGAGACTAGGGAGAGCACTATGAGACTAGGGAGAGCACTATGAGACTAGGGAGAGAACTATGAGACTAGGGGAGAGAATGCTTTTTTGTGACAAGGTCAGGAGTTTCTTTGTTCTGTTTTCATCATCACTGCTCAGTTTTATTTACTAACATTACTGCTAAATCTAAACGAGTACTGTAGATTAGGACACATTCTGCCTGAATTAGACAGAAAGTGGAGGAGGCAGGGTGGGAGAGTGTGGTTGGGAGGGACTTAGACAGGATTAACAAAACAGAGACACGTCCATTTTACCACGCCAGCCAATCCCAAGTCTCTAAATTCCTTGTGTAGATAAATCTGTCAGACACACACACACACACGCACACGCACACGCACACACACGCACACGCACACACATATGCGCACACACATATGCGCACACACAGTAGCACGCACACACACGGTAACACACACACGGTAGCATGCACACACACACACACACACACACACACACACATACATGGTAGCATGCACACACACACACGGTAGGATGCACACAAACAAACACATACACAGGTTGAATCAGGCAACATCATGTAATGCTTCCAGCCAGTGAACTCACATGCTCTCAGAGTCCTAATTATATATTCCCCTGGCAGACAGAGAGAGATTGTGTATGTGTGCGTGTGTGTGCGTGTGTGTGTGTATATAAATATACAGTGCATTCTGAAAGTAGACCCCTTGACTTTTTCTGCATTTTGTTACGTTACAACCTTATTCTAAAATGGTTTAGATAAAAAATGTTCCTCATCAATCTACACACATTATCCCATAATGACATCACAATACCCCATAATGACATCACAATACCCCATAATGACATCACAATACCCCATTATGACAAGGCAAAAAAAAACGTTTTTTTTTAGACACAGATACCTTATATACAAACAGTGGGGCAAAAAATTATTTAGTCAGCCACCAATTGTGCAAGTTCTTCCACTTAAAAAAAAGAGAGAGGCCTGTAATTTTCATCATAGGTACACTATGCCCTGCCTTCATGTACATATCTACGTCTAATACCTTATTATTATCTATCCTGATGCCTAGTCACTTTACCCTGCCTTCATGTACATATCTACCTCAAATACCTTATTATTACCTATCCTGATGCCTAGTCACTTTACCCTGCCTTTACCCTGCCTTCATGTACATACACTAGGTGGACACCCCCTTAAAATGTGTTAATTGTACTGTTTCAGCCACACCTGTTGCTGACAAATCGGGCATGCAGCCATGCAATGTCCTTAGGAAAACGTGCAATCTCTCATTCTGCCCTGCTAGAGCTGCCCTGGTCAACTTTAAGTGCTGTAATTGTGAAGTGGAAACGTCTAGGAGCATCAACAGCTCAGCCGCGAAGTGGTAGGCCACACAAGCCCACAGAACGGGACCGCTGAGTGCTGAAGTCCGTACCGTGTTAAAATCATCTGTCCTCAATTGCAACACACACAACCGAGTTCCAAACTGCCTCTGGAAGCAACGTCAGCACAATAACTGTTCGTCTGGAGCTTCATGAAATGGGTTTGCATAAGATCACCTTGCACGATGCCGAACGTCAGCTGGAGTGGTTTTAAAACTCGCAGCTATTGGGCTATTAACCATCTGGCAGTCTGACGGACGAATCTGTGTTTGGCGGATGCCAGGAGAACGCTACCTGCTCCAATGCATAGTGCCAACTGTAAAGTTTGGTGGAGGAGGAATAATGGTCTGGGTCTGTTTTTCATGGTTCAGGCCCCTTAGTTCCTGTGAAGGGAAATCTTAATGCTACATCATACAATGACATTCTAGATGATTCTGTGTTCCAACTTTGTGGCAACAGTTTGGGGAAGGCCCTTTCCTGTTTCAGCATGACAATGCCCGCGTGCACAAATCGAGTTCCATACAGAAATGGTTTGTCGAGATCGGTGTGAAAGAACTTGACTGGCCTGCACAGAGCCCTGACCTCAACACAGGCTTAATCGCCCAACATCAGTGCCCGACCTCACTAATGCTTTTATGGAAGCAAGTCCCCGCAGCAATATTCCAACATCTAGTGGAAAACCTTCCCAGAAGAGTGGAGGCTGTTATAGCAGCAACGTTCCTACATCTAGTGGAAAGCCTTCCCAGAAGAGTGGAGGCTGTTATAGTAGCAATGTTCCTACATCTAGTGGAAAGCCTTCCCAGAAGAGTGGAGGCTGTTATAGCAGCAACGTTCCTACATCTAGTGGAAAGCCTTCCCAGAAGAGTGGAGGCTGTTATAGTAGCAATGTTCCTACATCTAGTGGAAATTCCATATTAAAGCCCATGATAATGGACTGAGATGATGGATGAGTAGGTGTCCACGTACTTTTGGTCATGTGGTGTATGTGTTTGCCTTGTCCTGCCCTTCCCTGACTTGCCTTGCTTGGTTAACACACCAGCCTGCCATTCACTATTTATTGTTCAGTGCATACTCCTCAGCTTTCACATTGTCCTCTCCTAGACTCATTCCCTGTTTACTCCTCAGCTTTCACAGTGTCCTCTCCTAGACTCATTCCCTGTTTACTCCTCAGCTTTCACTGTGTCCTCTCCTAGACTCATTCCCTGTTTACTCCTCAGCTTTCAGTGTGTCCTCTCCTAGACTCATTCCCTGTTTACTCCTCAGCTTTCAGTGTATCCTCTCCTAGACTCATTCCCTGTTTACTCCTCAGCTTTCACTGTGTCCTCTCCTAGACTCATTCCCTGTTTACTCCTCAGCTTTCACTGTGTCCTGTCCTAGACTCATTCCCTGCTTACTCCTCAGCTTTCACTGTGTCCTCTCCTAGACTCATTCCCTGTTTACTCCTCAGCTTTCACTGTGTCCTCTCCTAGACTCATTCCCTGTTTACTCCTCAGCTTTCACTGTGTCCTCTCCTAGACTCATTCCCTGTTTACTCCTCAGCTTTCAGTGTGTCCTCTCCTAGACTCATTCCCTGTTTACTCCTCAGTTTTCAGTGTGTCCTCTCCTAGACTCATTCCCTGTTTACTCCTCAGCTTTCACTGTGTCCTCTCCTAGACTCATTCCCTGTTTACTCCTCAGCTTTCAGTGTGTCCTCTCCTAGACTCATTCCCTGTTTACTCCTCAGCTTTCAGTGTGTCCTCTCCTAGACTCATTCCCTGTTTACTCCTCAGCTTTCAGTGTGTCCTCTCCTAGACTCATTCCCTGTTTACTCCTCAGCTTTCAGTGTGTCCTCTCCTAGACTCATTCCCTGTTTACTCCTCAGCTTTCAGTGTGTCCTCTCCTAGACTCATTCCCTGTTTACTCCTCAGCTTTCAGTATGTCCTCTCCTAGACTCATTCCCTGTTTACTCCTCAGCTTTCAGTATGTCCTCTCCTAGACTCATTCCCTGTTTACTCCTCAGCTTTCAGTCAAACTTCCTACTACTCTTGCCAGTAAGTCAGACAGATCACAACTCATAGCTCAGCACAGCTTTACAGAGAGTTGTGTAGCGTGTCCGTGTGTGTGTGTGTGTGTGTATATATATATACATACACACTCTAGTCAGTCAGACAGTCTGAGTGATCCCAGCTCAGCACAGCTTTACAGGGAGTTGTGTAGCGTGTCCATGTGTGCGTGTGCGTGTACTCTAGTCAGTCAGACAGTCTGAGTGATCCCAGCTCAGCACAGCTTTACAGAGAGGAAGTTAGAGATTTCCGACATGGCCAGTGTTTATTTCCTGGAATTCTTAAGCTGCTATCGTGTTTTAAGGATTTCTAGAGCTACTGGAACAGCTCAATGACTATGATATGATATGTGGTTGTCTGTCCTACCTTAGTTATAATGTAATGACTGATATGTGGTTGTCTGTCCTCCCTTAGTTATAATGTAAAGACTGATATGTGGTTGTCTGTCCTCCCTTAGTTATAATGTCATGACTGATATGTGGTTGTCTGTCCTCCCTTAGTTATAATGTAAAGACTGATATGTGGTTGTCTGTCCTCCCTTAGTTATAATGTAAAGACTGATATGTGGTTGTCTGTCCTCCCTTAGTTATAATGTAATGACTGATATGTGGTTGTCTGTCCTCCCTTAGTTATAATGTAATGACTGATATGTGGTTGTCTGTCCTCCCTTAGTTATAATGTAAAGACTGATATGTGGTTGTCTGTCCTCCCTTAGTTATAATGTAAAGACTGATATGTGGTTGTCTGTCCTCCCTTAGTTATAATGTAAAGACTGATATGTGGTTGTCTGTCCTCCCTTAGTTATAATGTCATGACTGATATGTGGTTGTCTGTCCTCCCTTAGTTATAATGTAAAGACTGATATGTGGTTGTCTGTCCTCCCTTAGTTATAATGTAAAGACTGATATGTGGTTGTCTGTCCTCCCTTAGTTATAATGTAATGACTGATATGTGGTTGTCTGTCCTCCCTTAGTTATAGTTAGTTAGTTATATACATTACACACGTACATACTGTAAAATACACATTAATAACACACGTACATACTGTAAAATACACATTAATAACACAAGTACATACTGTAAAATACACATTAATAACACACGTACATACTGTAAAATAACACACGTACATACTGTAAAATACACATTAACACAAGTACATACTGTAAAATACACATTAACACACGTACATACTGTAAAATACACATCCATACAAGTACATACTGTAAAATATACACGTTAATAAAACACATACTGTAAAATACACTAACACGTACATACTGTAAAATACACATTAACACACGTACATACTGTAAAATACACATTAACACACGTACATACTGTAAAATACACATCCATACAAGTACATACTGTAAAATATACACGTTAATAAAACACATACTGTAAAATACACTAACACGTACATTCTGTAAAATACACATTAACACACATACATACTGTAAAATACACATTAACACACATACATACTGTAAAATACACATTAACACACGTACATACTGTAAAATACACATTAACACATGTACATACTGTAACATATACATTAACACATGTACATACTGTAAAATACACATTAACACACATACATACTGTAAAATACACATTAACACACATACATACTGTAAAATACACATTAATAACACATACATACTGTAAAATACACATTAACACACATACATACTGTAAAATACACATTAACACACGTACATACTGTAAAATACACATTAACACACATACATACTGTAAAATACACATTAATAACACATACATACTGTAAAATACACATTAACACACATACATACTGTAAAATGCACATGAATAACACGCACATACTGTAAAATACACTAACACGTACATACTGTAAAATACACATTAACACATGTACATACTGTAAAATACACTAACACGTACATACTGTAAAATACACATTAACACACATACATACTGTAAAATGCACATGAATAACACGCACATACTGTAAAATACACTAACACGTACATACTGTAAAATACACATTAACACATGTACATACTGTAAAATACACTAACACGTACATACTGTAAAATACACATTAACACACGTACATACTGTAAAATACACATTCATAACACGTACATACTGTAAAATACACATTAACACACATACATACTGTAAAATGCACATGAATAACACGCACATACTGTAAAATACACATTAACACATGTACATACTGTAAAATACACTAACACGTACATACTGTAAAATACACATTAACACACGTACATACTGTAAAATACACATTCATAACACGTACATACTGTAAAATACACATTAACACACGTACATACTGTAAAATACACATTCATAACACGTACATACTGTAAAATACACATTAACACACATACATACTGTAAAATGCACATGAATAACACGCACATACTGTAAAATACACATTAACACATGTACATACTGTAAAATACACATTAACACACGTACATACTGTAAAATACACATTAACACACGTACATACTGTAAAATACACATTAACACACATACATACTGTAAAATACACATTAACACACATACATACTGTAAAATACACATTAACACAAGTACATACTGTAAAATACATATTAACACACGTACATACTGTAAAATACACATTCATAACACGTACATAGTTTAAAATACACATTAACATGCAAGTGGGGCACCAATTTACAAAATGGTGTTGAATAGATGAATGGGTGAACAGTGGAAAAGGACTGAGGCTTTACAGAGAGAAAAGGCTGGGCTGCTGGGCGTGTGGCCCATCTACTTACAGTACACTGCACCTTGGGCCAGTAAAAAAGTCAATGTGTCCTTTGTTGAACCCCAGTGACTGTTAGAGATTGGTTAATATACAAACAAGATAAATTACTACCGAAGAGAAAGATAAACGCAACATGCAACAATTTCAACGATTTTACTGAGTTACAGTTCATATAAGGAAATTAGTCAATTGAAATAATTAATTAGGCCCTAATCTACGTATTTCACATGACTGGGCAGGGGTGCAGCCATGGGTGTCATAGGCCCACCCACTTGGGAGCCAGGCCCTACTGGGGAGCTAGGTCCAGCCAATCAGAATGAGTTTTTCCCCACAAAAGTGCTTTATTAGAGACAGAAACTCTCCTCAGTTTCATCAGCTGTCTGGGTGGCTGGTCTCAGACGATAAAGATGCCGGATGTGGAGGTCCTGGGCTGGCATGGTTACACGTGGTCTGTGGTTGTGAGGCCGGTTGGACATACTGAAAAATTCTCTAAAATAACGTTGGAGGCGGCTTGTGGTAGAAAAATGAACATTAAATTATCTGGCAACAGCTCTGGTGGACATTCCTACAATCAGCATGTCAATTACACGCTTCCTTAAAACTTGAGACAACTTGTGGCATTGTTTTTTGTGACAAAACTGAAGATTTTAGAGTGGCCTTTTATTGTCCCCAGCACAAGGTGCACCTGTGTAATGCTGTTTAATCACATTCTTGATATGCCACACCTGTCAATTGGATGGATTAACTTGAGAAAAAAAGAAATGCTCACTAACAGGGGTGTAAACAAATTTCTGCACAAAAATTGAGAGAAAAAGATTTTCGTTCATTTTGGAATATTTCTGGGCGTTACGGTTTTCTTCCTGGGAAGGAGAGGAGGACCAAAATGCAGCGTGGTTATGGTTGAACATCTTTAATAAAGATGATAATGTGAACAATATATATATACAAAATAAGAAAACGTGGAAAAACCGAAACAGTCCTAACTGGTGCAAAACACAGAGACAGGAAACCATCCCCCACGAAATACCCAAAGAATATGGCTGCCTAAATATGGTTCCCAATCAGAGACAACGATAAACACCTGCCTCTGATTGAGAACCACTCTAGGCAACCATGGACTTACCTAGAATACTACACTGAACACAACCCCATCAATCTACAAAACCCCTAGACAAGACAAACACATAATCACCCATGTCACACCCTGGCCTAACCACAATAATAAAGAAAACAAAGAATACTAAGGCCAGGGCGTGACAGTACCCCCCCCCCCCCCCCCCCCCCCCCCCCGACAGATCCTGGCTGACTGGCGGATCCTGGCTGAATGGCGGATCCTGGCTGACTGGCGGATCCTGGCTGACTGGCGGCTCTGGAAGATCCTGGCTGACTGGCGGATCCTGGTTGACTGGCGGCTCTGGCAGATCCTGGCTGACTGGCGGATCCTGGCTGACTGGCGGATCCTGGCTGACTGGCGGATCCTGGTTGACTGGCGGCTCTGGCGGATCCTGGCTGACTGGCGGCTCTGGCGGATCCTGGCTGACTGGTGGCTCTGGCGGGTTCCTGGCTGACTGGCGGCTCTGGAAGATCCTGGCTGCCTGGCGGCTCTGGAAGATCCTGGCTGACTGGCGGCTCTGGCGGTTCATGACAGACGGGAGACTCTGGCGGCTCATGACAGACGGGAGACTCTGGCGGCTCATGACAGACGGGAGACTCTGGCGGCTCATGACAGACGGGAGACTCTGGCGGCTCATGACAGACGGGAGACTCTGGCGGCTCATGACAGACGAGAGACTCTGGCGGCTCATGACAGACGGGAGACTCTGGCGGCTCATGACAGACGGGAGACTCTGGCGGCTCATGACAGACGGGAGACTCTGGCGGCTCATGACAGACTGGAGACTCTGGCGGCTCATGACAGACGGGAGACTCTGGCGGCTCATGACAGACGGGAGACTCTGGCGGCTCATGACAGACGGGAGACTCTGGCGGCTCATGACAGACGGGAGACTCTGGCGGCTCATGACAGACGGGAGACTCTGGCGGCTCTGGACAGACGGGAGACTCTGGCGGCTCTGGACAGACGGGAGACTCTGGAGGCCTAATGTACGGCGGCCCAAGGAGACGCACTGGAGACCAGATGCGTAGAGCCGGCTTCATGGCACCTGGCTCGATGCCCACTCTAGCCCGGCCAATACGAGGAGCTGGGATGTACCGCACCGGGCTATGCACCCGCGCTGGGGACACCGTGCGCTCCACAGCATAACGTGGTGCCTGCCCGGTCTCTCTCGCCCCCGGTAAGCACAGGAAGTTGGCGCAGGTCTCCTACCTGGCTTCGCCATACTCCCTGTGTGCCCTCCCCAATAAATTTTTGGGGCTGACTCTCAGGCTTCCATCCACGCCGCCGTGCTGCCTCCTCATACCAGCGCCTCTCCGCCTTCGCTGCCTCCAGCTCTTCCTTGGGGCGGCGATATTCTCCTGGCTGAGCCCAGGGTCCTTTACCGTCCAACTCATCCTCCCATGTCCAGTCCTCCTTGTGCTGCTCCTGCTGCCGCTGCCTGTCACCACGCTGCTTGGTCCTGTTGTGGTGGGTGATTCCTACACGATCGTCGTAAGGAGCGGACCAAAATTCAGCGTGGTATGTGTTCATGATTATTTTTTAATTAAAGAAAGCACTGAACACTGAATACAAACTATACGAAGCTATAATGAGAACTGTGCTGAACACAAGCAACTAACATAGACAATCACCCACAACCCACAATGACAAAACAGGCTACCTAAATATGGCTCCCAATCAGAGACAATGACAAACACCTGCCTCTGATTGAGAACCATATCAGGCCAAACACAGAAACAGACAAACTAGACATCCAACATAGAATGCCCACTCAGATCACACACTGACCAAACAAAACATAGAAACATACAAAGCAAACTATGGTCAGGGTTTGACAGGTGTTGATGGTATTCTCAATTAAATGATAAAATATACAGACCACAAATTCCAATTGGCTATACTAAAACTATTTAACATCATGCTCAGCTCTGGCATCTTCCCCAATATTTGGAACCAAGGACTGATCATCCCAATACACACAAGTGGAGACACATTTGTCCCCAATAACTACTGGGGGGCGTCAACAGCAACCTTGGGAAAATCATCTGCATTATCATTAACAAACAAAAAAACTATACATACCTCGGCCTAAACATCAGCGCCACAGGTAACTTCCACAAATCTGTGAGAGAATTCGGAAAGTATACAGACACTTCACTTTTTGTTACGTTTCAACCTTATTCTTATTCAAAAATGGATTAAATTATTATTTTTTTTAACCTTTATTTAACCAGGCAAGTCAGTTAAAGAACAAATTCTTATTTTCAATGACGGTCTAACAGTGGGTTAACTGCCTTGTTCAGGGGCAGAACGACAGATTTGTACCTTGTCAGCTCGGGAGTTTGAACTTGCAACCTTGCGGTTACTAGTCCAACGCTCTAACCACTAGGCTACCCTGCCTCTCCAATCTACACACAATACACCATAATGAAAACGTGAAAAAAGGTTTTTAGAAATGTTTGCAAATGTATTAAATATAAAAAAACTGAAATATCTTATTTACATAAGTAGTCAAACCCTTTGCTATGAGACTCGAAATTGAGCTCAGATGCATCCTGTTTCCATTGATCATCCTTGAGATGTTTCTACAACTTGATTTGAAGTCCACCTGTGGTCAATTCTATTGATTAGACATGATTTGGAAAAGCACACACCTGTCTATATAAGGTCCCACAGTTGACAGTGCATGTCAAGGCAAAAACCAACCCATGAGGTTGAAGGAGTTGTCTGTAGAGCGCCGAGACAGGATTGTGTCGAGGCACAGATCTGGGGAAGGGCACCAAAACATTTATTCAGCATTGAAGGTCCCCAAGAACACAGTGGCCTCCATCATTCTTGAATGGAAGAAGTTTGAGCAATCGGGAGAAGAGCAATCGGGGGAGAAGGGCAATCGGGGGAGAAGGACCTCGGTCAGGGAGGTGACCAAGAACCCGACTCTGACAGTGCTCCAGAGATGTTCTCTGTCAAGATGGGAGAACCTTCCAGAAGGACAACCATCTCTGCAGCGCTGCACCAATCAGGCCTTTATGGTAGAGTGGCCAGACGGAAGCCACTCCTCAGTAATAGGAAGATGACAGTC
>NC_048580.1:1952500-1960000 GCF_013265735.2 Oncorhynchus mykiss
GCATCACTGTTAGGCATCACTGTTAGGCATCACTGTTAGGCATCACTGTTACGCATCACTGTTAGGCATCACTGTTAGGCATCACTGTTAGGCATCACTGTTAGGCATCACTATTAGGCATCACTGTTAGGCATCACTGTTAGGCATCACTGTTACGCATCACTGTTACACATCACTGTTACGCATCACTGTTAGGCATCACTGTTAGGCATCACTGTTACGCATCACTGTTACACATCACTGTTACGCATCACTGTTAGGCATCACTGTTAGGCATCACTGTTAGGCATCACTGTTAGGCATCACTGTTAGGCATCTGATCGTAAGGGGTGCAGAGGGTAACGCTTCACTGGGGCTCGGTTCCCTGCCATCCAGGACCTCTATACCAGACGGTGTCAGAAACAAGTCCCTAACAATTGTCACAACACTCTAGACACCCGATGTCATAGACTGTTCTCTCTGCTACCGAACGGTTCGCGGTACCGATACACCAAGTCCGGAACAAACAGGTTCCTGAACAGCTTCTATCCCACAAAAGCTCCTGACGAAGGCCTTGAGGCCGATATGTAAAACGTTTTAAAGGAGCAGTGTGCAGGTTTCTTCTTCAAGGACTGATAAATAGGTCCCTGGACTATCTGCATCACGTACACTGCTGCTACTGTTTATTATATATCCTGTTACCTAGTCACTTTATATCCCGACCTACAGGGCATTCGAAAAGTATTCAGACGCCTCCACATTTTCTTACATTACAGCCTTATTCTAAAATGGATTAAATCGTTGTTTCCCCTCATCAATCTACACACAACACCCCCATAATGACAAAGCAAAAACGGGATTTTAGAACGTTTTGCAAATGTATAAAAAAAAAATGTACAAATTAAAAATCACATTTACATAAGTATTCAGACCCTTTACTCAGTACTTTGTTGAAGCACCTTTGGCAGAAGTATTGGGTCTTCTTGGGTATGATGCTACAAGCTTGGCACACCTGTATTTGGGGAGTTTCTCCCATTCTTCTCTGCAGATCCTCTCAAGCTGTCAGGTTGGATGGGGAGCGTTGCTGCACAGCTATTTTCAGGCCTCTCCAGAGATGTTCGATCGGGTTCAAGTCCAGGCTCTGGCTGGGCCACTCAAGAGCATTCAGAGACTTGTCCCAAAGCCACTCCTGCGTTGTCATGGCTGTGTGCTTAGGGTCGTTTTCCTGTTTGAAGGTGAACCTTCGCTCCAGTCTGAGGTTCTGAGCACTCTGGAGCAGGTTTTCATCAAGGATCTCTCTGTACTTCGCTCTGTTCATCTTTACCTCGATCCTGACTAGTCTCCCAGTCCCTACTGCTGAAAAAGATCCCTACAGCATGATGCTGCCACCACCATGCTTCACTCTAGGGATGGTGCCAGGTTTCCTCCAGACGTGACGCTTGGCATTCAGGCCAGAGTTCAAACTTGGTATCATCAGACTAGATCATCTTCTTTCTCATGGTCCGAGAGTCTTAAGGTGCCTTTTGGCAAACTCCAAGCAGGCTGTCATCATTTTACTAAGGAGTGCCTTCCGTCTGGCCACTCTACCATAAAGGTCTGATTGGTGGAGTGTTGCAGAGATGGTTGTCCTTCTGGATGGTTCTCCCTTCTCCACAGAAGAACTCTGGAGCTCTGTCAGTGTGACCATCGGGTTCTTGGTCACCTCCCTGACCAAGGCCCTTCTCCCCTGATTGCTCAGTTTGGTCGGGCGGCCAGCTCTAGGAAGAGTCTTGGTGGTTCCAAACTTCTTCCATTTAAGCATGATGGAGGCCACTGTGTTCTTGGTGACATTCAATGCTACAGACATTTTGTGGTACCCTTCCCTGTCTCGGAATGCGACAGACAATTTCTTCGAGCTCGTGGCCTGCTTTTCACTCTGACATTCACTGTAAACTGTGGGACCTACAGGTGTGCGCTTTTCCAAATCATGTCCAATCACTTGAATTTACCACAGGTTGACTCCAATCAAGTTGCAGAAACATTGAAAGGATGATCAATGGAAACAGGATGCGCCTGAGCTCAATTTCGAGACTCATAGCAAAGGGTCTGAATACTTATGTAAATAAAATATTGATGTTTTAAACATTTTATAAATGTGAAACAATTTCTAAAAACCTGTTTCCACTTTGTCATTATGGGGTATTGTGATGTCATTGTGGGGTATTGTGATGTCATTATGGGGTATTGTGATGTCATTGTGGGGTATTGTGATGTCATTGTGGGGTATTGTGATGTCATTATGGGGTATTGTATGTAGATTGATAAAGAATACATTTTAGAATAAGACTGTAAAGTAACAAAATGTGAAAAAAAGTCAAGGGGGGGTCTGAATACTTTCAGAATGCACTGTATATGTACATATCGAACTCAATGACCTCGTACCCCTGCACATCGACCTGTTACTGGTACCCTGTGTATAGAGCCAGGTATCATTAATCATCATGTATTTATTTATACTTTTGTTATTATGTGTTATAACTCTTCTATTATTTCTCGATTTTCTATCTCTATGTATGGTTGTGAAGGGCCCATAAGTCATCATTTCACTGTTAGTCTACACCTGTTGTTTACGAAGCGTGTGACAAATACAACTATATATATTTGTTTAACTGACAACGGATTTATCTGGATCGGTACCGACTAGTGGAACCTTGAGAGTTAACCATCCCCCTGTGAACGGGTTTTGTGTGTCATATTTTTTAATTAAAAAAAATGTATTAAAAAAAAAATCCGGTAGAAAAAATGAGATATGATTTACAGGATTTTAACGAGGGACCAGACGACCTTCTGATACAGGATGAAACCTGATTAAAACAAAGTGTGCATCCCTTTAGAGTCTTCTGCATTTTAATAAATGTTGTTCCCATAATCCAGAACTGGCAGGAAAGTTGATCGATCTGCGTCCTGCTGTTTAGAGAGAAGCAAGATCTATTTTCTAAAGAAACCCACATCTCCCTTACGTTTTTAAATGTTACATCTTTATCAGTCCAAATGCTCGATGAGATCATCCTCCAGTGAGTAAACATCTAGTCCAAATGAGACCTTTTTGTGTGAATCAGAACAACATATTTTTAGTTTTTCCATCATTAAGTACAAGTTGCCAATGGCAGGACAGCACAAACAGATCTGGGACCAGACGACCTGACATGCTCTATAAAGACATAGGAGATGTCAGGACAGCACAAACAGATCTGGGACCAGACGACCTGACATGCTCTATAAAGACATAGGAGATGTCAGGACAGCACAAACAGATCTGGGACCAGACGACCTGACATGCTCTATAAAGACATAGGAGATGGCAGGACAGCACAAACAGATCTGGGACCAGACGACCTGACATGCTCTATAAAGACATAGGAGATGGCAGGACAGCACAAACAGATCTGGGACCAGACGACCTGACATGCTCTATAAAGACATAGGAGATGGCAGGACAGCACAAACAGATCTGGGACCAGACGACCTGACATGCTCTATAAAGACATAGGAGATGTCAGGACAGCACAAACAGATCTGGGACCAGACGACCTGACATGCTCTATAAAGACATAGGAGATGGCAGGACAGCACAAAACAGATCTGGGACCAGACGTCCTGACATGCTCTATAAAGACATAGGAGATGGCAGGACAGCACAAAACAGATCTGGGACCAGACGACCTGACATGCTCTATAAAGACATAGGAGATATCAGGACAGCACAAACAGATCTGGGACCAGACGACCTGACACGCTCTATAAAGACATAGGAGATGTCAGGACAAACAGATCTGGGACCAGACGACCTGACATGCTCTATAAAGACATAGGAGATGGCAGGACAACACAAACAGATCTGGGACCAGACGACCTGACATGCTCTATAAAGACATAGGAGATGTCAGGACAGCACAAACAGATCTGGGACCAGACGACCTGACACGCTCTATAAAGACATAGGAGATGTCAGGACAAACAGATCTGGGACCAGACGACCTGACATGCTCTATAAAGACATAGGAGATATCAGGACAGCACAAACAGATCTGGGACCAGACGACCTGACATGCTCTATAAAGACATAGGAGATGTCAGGACAGCACAAACAGATCTGGGACCAGACGACCTGACATGTTCTATAAAGACATAGGACATGTCAGGACAGCACAAACAGATCTGGGACCAGACAACTGTAGCTCTGCTTTGGCCTGTAGTACCTGTTGTCCTCCTTATCATCCCAAATACAGCCTTTCTGGTTACCTTCTCTAGTCTGATGCCACTGGGTGCTAAATCCAGGCATTGATGTATCTGTGGGAGGCAGGTTGGAGGTGGAGGGGTGGGGTGGTGGTGGTTAGGTGACAGATGGCCCTGGTGGCTGTGGACAGCTCTCAATCCCCCCCCCCCCTCTACCCATGTCTTTATCTCTCTCTCTCTCTCTCTGGTGGTGGGAGAGCCTGGGAGGTTGGAAGGAGGGTGGGAGAGCCTGGGAGGTTGGAAGGAGGGTGGGAGGTTGGAAGGAGGGTGGGAGAGCCTGGGAGGTTGGAATGAGAGTGGGAGGTTGGAAGGAGGGTGGGAGGTTGGAAGGAGGGTGGGAGAGCCTGGGAGGTTGGAAGGAGGGTGGGAGAGCCTAAGAGGGTGGGAGAGCCTGGGAGGTTGGAAGGAGGGTGGGAAGTTGGAAGGAGGGTGGGAGAGCCTGGGAGGGTGGGAGAGCCTGGGAGGTTGGAAGGAGGGTGGGAGAGCCTGGGAGGTTGGAAGGAGAGTGGGAAAGCCTGGGAGGTTGGAAGGAGGGTGGGAGAGCCTGGGAGGTTGGAATGAGGGTGGGAGGTTGGAAGGAGAGTGGGAGAGCCTGGGAGGTTGGAAGGAGAGTGGGAGAGCCTGGGAGGGTGGGAGAGCCTGGGAGGTTGGAAGGAGGGTGGGAGGTTGGAAGGAGGGTGGGAGAGCCTGGGAGGGTGGGAGAGCCTGGGAGGTTGGAAGGAGGGTGGGAGAGCCTAGGAGGTTGGAAGGAGAGTGGGAAAGCCTGGGAGGTTGGAAGGAGGGTGGGAGAGCCTGGGAGGTTGGAATGAGGGTGGGAGGTTGGAAGGAGAGTGGGAGAGCCTGGGAGGTTGGAACGAGGGTGGGAGAGCCTGGGAGGTTGGAATGAGGGTGGGAGGTTGGAAGGAGAGTGGGAGAGCCTGGGAGGTTGGAAGGAGAGTGGGAAAGCCTGGGAGGTTGGAAGGAGGGTGGGAGAGCCTGGGAGGTTGGAATGAGGGTGGGAGGTTGGAAGGAGAGTGGGAAAGCCTGGGAGGTTGGAAGGAGGGTGGGAGAGCCTGGGAGGTTGGAAGGAGAGTGGGAGAGCCTGGGAGGTTGGAAGGAGGGTGGGAGAGCCTGGGAGGTTGGAACGAGGGTGGGAGAGCCTGGGAGGTTGTATGTTCTCCAGCTGTGTTGTAGCTGGAACCAGGCCTGCTAGAAGAAACAGAGGAGAGGCAACATAATGAATCCCACACCATCCCCGTCAACATCCCATAGCCTCCTCTTGACTACATGCACTTTTATAGTGAGGGGGGAGAGGATAAGGGTTGGATGGATGAGGAGAGAGAGAGAGGACAGGAGAGAGAGGAGAAAGAGAGAGAGAGAACGAGGAGAGGAGAGAGAGAGAAAGAGGGGAGAGAGAGACAGAGAAAGAGATGAGAGCCAGAGAGAGAGAGGACAGGAGAGAGAGGAGAGAGAGAGAGAGGAAAGGAGAGTGAAGAGAGAGAGGAAAGGAGAGAGAGAGAGCGAGGAGAGAGAGAGGAAAGGAGAGTGAGGCGAGAGAGAGGATAGGAGAGAGAGAGGAAAGGAGAGTGGAGAGAGAGAGGAAAGGAAAGAGAGAGAGAGCGAGGAGAGAGAGAGGAAGGAGAGAGAGAGAGAGCCAGGAGAGAGAGAGGACAGGAGAGAGAGAGGAGAGGAGAAGAGAGAGAGAGGAGAGAGAGTTTAGCATGTGTTGAATTTATGGATTTCTGAATCTCAGCAGGAGAAATACTTTACTTTATGATCATTCCCAAGACGAGCTGTTGCTTTTTATTTAGAACTAATTCAACTTTGTTGGAGGTAGGGAGTCATGGAGGGCAGTATTCATAGTAGTGCACTGTAGTGAATAGGGAGCCATTTTGGATGCACTATAGTGAATAGGAAACATTTTGGATCCACTATAGTGAATAGGGAGCCATTTTGGATGCACTATAGTGAATAGGAAACATTTTGGATGCACTATAGTGAATAGGAAACATTTTGGATGCACTATAGTGAAAAGGGAGCCATTTTGGATGCACTATAGTGAATAGGGAACATTTTGGATGCACTATAGTGAATAGGGAGCCATTTTGGATGCACTATAGTGAATAGGGAACATTTTGGATGCACTATAGTGAATAGGGAGCCATTTTGGATGTACTATAGTGAATAGGGAGCCATTTTGGATGCACTATAGTGAATAGGGAGCCATTTTGGATGCACTATAGTGAATAGGGAACATTTTGGATGCACTATAGTGAATAGGGAGCCATTTTGGATGCACTATAGTGAATAGGAAACATTTTGGATGCACTATAGTGAATAGGAAACATTTTGGATGCACTATAGTGAATAGGGAGCCATTTTGGATGTACTATAGTGAATAGGGAGCCATTTTGGATGCACTATAGTGAATAGGGAGCCATTTTGGATGCACTATAGTGAATAGGGAACATTTTGGATGCACTATAGTGAATAGGGAACATTTTGGATGCACTATAGTGAATAGGAAACATTTTGGATGCACTATAGTGAATAGGGAGCCATTTTGGATGTACTATAGTGAATAGGGAGCCATTTTGGATGCACTATAGTGAATAGGGAGCCATTTTGGATGCACTATAGTGAATAGGGAACATTTTGGATGCACTATAGTGAATAGGGAACATTTTGGATGCACTATAGTGAATAGGGAGCCATTTTGGATGCACTATAGTGAATGGGGAGCCATTTTGGATGCACTATAGTGAATAGGGAGCCATTTTGGATGCACTATAGTGAATAGGGAACATTTTGGATGCACTATAGTGAATAGGGAGCCATTTTGGATGCACTATAGTGAATAGGGAACATTTTGGATGCACTATAGTGAATAGGAAACATTTTGGATGCACTATAGTGAATAGGGAGCCATTTTGGATGTACTATAGTGAATAGGGAGCCATTTTGGATGCACTATAGTGAATAGGGAGCCATTTTGGATGCACTATAGTGAATAGGGAACATTTTGGATGCACTATAGTGAATAGGAAACATTTTGGATGCACTATAGTGAATAGGGAGCCATTTTGGATGTACTATAGTGAATAGGGAGCCATTTTGGATGCACTATAGTGAATAGGGAGCCATTTTGGATGCACTATAGTGAATAGGGAACATTTAGGATGCACTATAGTGAATAGGGAACATTTTGGATGCACTATAGTGAATAGGGAGCCATTTTGGATGCACTATAGTGAATGGGGAGCCAGT